>NC_034178.2:46389859-46392164 GCF_002021735.2 Oncorhynchus kisutch | reverse complement strand
CTCTCACCATATCCCTCTCTCCTCTCACCATATCTCTCTCTCCTCTCACCATATCTCTCTCTCCTCTCACATATCCCTCCTCCTCTCACAATATCTCTCTCTCTCCTCTCACTATACTCTCTCTCTCCTCTCACCATATCTCTCTCTCTCCTCTCACCATATCTCTCTCCCTCTCACCATATCTCTCTCTCCTCTCACATATCTCACTCTCTCCTCTCACCATATCCATCTCTCCTCTCACCATATCTCTCTCTCCTCTCACCATATCTCTCTCTCCTCCACCATATCCCTCTCTCCTCTCACAATATCTCTCTCTCTCCTCTCACTATATCTCTCTCTCCTCTCACCATATCTCTCTCTCTCTCTCACCATATCTCTCTCTCTCTCCTCTCACCATATCTCACTCTCTCCTCTCACCATATCCATCTCTCCTCTCCCCATATCCCTCTCTCCTCCTCACAATATCTCTCTCCTCTCACATATCTCTCTCTCCTCTCACCATATCCTCTCTCCTCTCCAATATCTCTCTCTCCCTCTCACTATATCTCTCTCTCGCTCTCACCATATCTCTCTCTCTCCCTCTCTCTCCTCTCACCATATCTCCTCTCTCCTCTCACCATATCCATCTCTCCTCTCCACCATATCTCTCTCTCCTCTCACCATACCCCTCTCTCCTCTCACCATATCTCTCTCTCCTCTCACCATATCCCTCTCTCCTCTCACCATATCCCTCTCTCCTCTCACAATATCTCTCTCTCCTCTCACCATATCTCTCTCTCCTCTCACCATATCTCTCTCTCCTCTCACCATATCTCTCTCTCCTCTCACCATATCTCACTCTCTCCTCTCACAATATCCATCTCTCCTCTCACCATATCTCTCTCTCCTCTCACCATATCTCTCTCTCCTCTCACCATATCTCACTCTCTCCTCTCACCATATCCATCTCTCCTCTCACCATATCCCTCTCTCCTCTCACCATATCTCTCTCTCCTCTCACCATATCTCTCTCTCCTCTCACCATATCCCTCTCTCCTCTCACAATATCTCTCTCTCCTCTCACTATATCTCTCTCTCCTCTCACCATATCTCTCTCTCCTCTCACCATATCTCTCTCTCCTCTCACCATATCTCTATCTCTCCTCTCACCATATCTCTCTCTCCTCTCACCATATCCCTCTCTCCTCTCACAATATCTCTCTCTCTCCTCTCACCATATATCTCTCTCCTCTCACCATATCCCTCTCTCCTCTCACAATATCTCTCTCTCTCCTCTCACTATATCTCTCTCTCCTCTCACCATATCTCTCTCTCTCCTCTCACCATATCTCTCTCTCCTCTCACCATATCTCTCTCTCCTCTCACCATATCTCTCTCTCCTCTCACCATATCTCTCTCTCCTCTCACCATATTCCTCTCTCCTCTCACCATATCCATCTCTCCTCTCACCATATCCCTCTCTCCTCTCACCATATCTCTCTCCTCTCACCATATAGCTCTCTCTCCTCTACCATATCCCCTACCCTCCTCTCATCAATATCTCTCTCTCTCTCCTCTCACCATATCTCTCTCTCCTCTCACCATATCCCCCTCTCTCCTCTCACAATATCTCTCTCTCTCCCTCTCACTATCTCTCTCTCCTCTCACCATATCTCTCTCTCTCCTCTCACCATATCTCTCTCTCCTCTCACCATATCTCTCTCTCTCCTCTCACCATATCTCTCTCTCCTCTCACCATATTCCTCTATCTCCTCTCACCATATCCATCTCTCCTCTCACCCATCTCCCTCTCTCCTCTCACCATATCTCTCTCCTCTCACCATATCTCTCTCTCCTCTCACCATATCCCTCTCTCCTCTCACAATATCTCTCTCTCCTCTCACTATATCTCTCTCTCTCCTCTCACCATATCCCTCTCTCTCCTCTCACCATATCTCTCTCTCCTCTCACCATATCTCTCTCTCCTCTCACCATATCTCACTCTCTCCTCTCACCATATCCATCTCTCCTCTCACCATATCTCTCTCTCCTCTCACCATATCCCTCTCTCCTCTCACATATCTCTCTCCTCTCACCATATCCCTCTCTCCTTCACCCTATCCCTCTCTCCTCTCACCATATCTCTCTCTCCTCTCACCATATCTCTCTCTCCTCTCACCATATCCCTCTTCTCTCTCACAATATCTCTCTCTCTCCTCTCACTATATCTCTCTCTCCTCTCACCATATCTCTCTCTCCTCTACCCATATCTCTCTCTCCTCTCACCATATCTCTCTCTCCTCTCACCATATCTCACTCTCTCCTC